>NC_054467.1:256408546-256413546 GCF_017639515.1 Carcharodon carcharias | reverse complement strand
TGTATGTGTGTGACTGTGTGTGTATGTATAACTGCACGTATGTGTGTGACTGTGTGTGTGTGTATGTATAACTGCACGTATGTGTGTGACTGTGTGTGTGTATGTATAACTGCGTGTATGTGTATGACTGTGTGTGTGTGTGTGTGTGTGTGTAACTGCTTGTATATGTATGACTGTGTGTGTGTGTATAACTGCGTGTATGTGTATGACTCTGTGTGTGTGTGTGTGTATAACTGCACGTATGTGTATGAATCTGTGTGTGTGTGTGTATGTATAACTGCACGTATGTGTATGACTGTGTGTGTGTGTATAACTGCGTGTATGTGTATGACTGTGTGTGTGTGTGTGTAACTGCACGTATGCGTATGAATCTGTGTGTGTGTATGTATAACTGCGTGTATGTGTATGACTGTGTGTGTGTGTGTATAACTGCACGTATGTGTATGACTGTGTGTGTGTGTGTATGTATAATTGCGTGTATGTGTATGACTGTGTGTGTGTGTGTGTGTGTATAACTGCACGTATGTGTATGAATCTGTGTGTGTGTGTGTATGTATAACTGAACGTATGTGTATGACTGTGTGTGTGTGTGTATAACTGCGTGTATGTGTATGACTGTGTGTGTGTGTGTATAACTGCGTGTATGTGTATGGCTGTGTGTGTGTGTATGTATAACTGCACATATGTGTGTGACTGTGTGTGTGTGTATGTATAACTGCACGTATGTGTGTGGCTGTGTGTGTGTATGTATAACTGCACGTATGTGTATGACTGTGTGTGTGTGTGTGTGTGTATGTATAACTGCACGTATGTGTGTGACTGCGTGTGTGTGTATGTATAACTGCACATATGTGTATGACTGTGTGTGTGTGTGTGTATAACTGCACGTATGTGTATGACTGTGTGTGTGTATGTATAACTGCGTGTATGTGTATGACGGTGTGTGTGTGTGTGTGTATAACTGCGTGTATGTGTATGGCTGTGTGTGTGTGTATATATAACTGCAAGTATGTGTATGACTGTGTGTGTGTGTATGTATAACTACATGTATGTGTGTGACTGTGTGTGTATGTATAACTGCACGTATGTGTGTGACTGTGTGTGTGTATGTATAACTGCACGTATGTGTGTGACTGTGTGTGTGTATGTATAACTGCGTGTATGTGTATGACTGTGTGTGTGTGTGTGTAACTGCTTGTATATGTATGACTGTGTGTGTGTGTATAACTGCGTGTATGTGTATGACTCTGTGTGTGTGTGTGTATAACTGCACGTATGTGTATGAATCTGTGTGTGTGTGTGTATGTATAACTGCACGTATGTGTATGACTGTGTGTGTGTGTGTGTATAACTGCGTGTATGTGTATGACTGTGTGTGTGTGTATAACTGCACGTATGCGTATGAATCTGTGTGTGTGTGTATGTATAACTGCATGTATGTGTATGACTATGTGTGTGTGTGTGTATAACTGCACGTATGTGTATGACTGTGTGTGTGTGTGTATGTATAACTGCATGTATGTGTATGACTGTGTGTGTGTGTGTGTGTGTGTGTATAACTGCACGTATGTGTATGAATCTGTGTGTGTGTGTGTGTATGTATAACTGAACGTATGTGTATGACTGTGTGTGTGTGTATAACTGCGTGTATGTGTATGACTGTGTGTGTGTGTGTATAACTGCGTGTATGTGTATGGCTGTGTGTGTGTGTGTATGTATAACTGCACATATGTGTGTGACTGTGTGTGTGTGTATGTATAACTGCACGTATGTGTGTGGCTGTGTGTGTGTATGTATAACTGCACGTATGTGTATGACTGTGTGTGTGTGTGTGTATGTATAACTGCACGTACGTGTGTGACTGCGTGTGTGTGTATGTATAACTGCACATATGTGTATGACTGTGTGTGTGTGTGTATAACTGCACGTATGTGTATGACTGTGTGTGTGTGTGTATAACTGCACGTATGTGTATGACTGTGTGTGTGTGTGTGTATAACTGCACGCATGTGTATGTCTGTGTGTGTGTATGTATAACTGCATGTATGTGTGTGACTGTGTGTGTGTGTGTATGTATAACTGCAAGTATGTGTATGACTGTGTGTGTGTATGTATAACTACATGTATGTGTGTGACTGTGTGTGTGTATGTATAACTGCGTGTATGTGTATGACTGTGTGTGTGTGTGTGTGTAACTGCTTGTATATGTATGACTGTGTGTGTGTGTATAACTGCGTGTATGTGTATGACTCTGTGTGTGTGTGTGTGTATAACTGCACGTATGTGTATGAATCTGTGTGTGTGTGTGTATGTATAACTGCACGTATGTGTATGACTGTGTGTGTGTGTGTGTGTATAACTGTGTGTATGTGTATGACTGTGTGTGTGTATAACTGCACGTATGCGTATGAATCTGTGTGTGTGTGTATGTATAACTGCATGTATGTGTATGACTGTGTGTGTGTGTGTGTATAACTGCACGTATGTGTATGACTGTGTGTGTGTGTATGTATAACTGCATGTATGTGTATGACTGTGTGTGTGTGTGTGTGTGTATAACTGCACGTATGTGTATGAATCTGTGTGTGTGTGTGTGTATGTATAACTGAACGTATGTGTATGACTGTGTGTGTGTGTGTATAACTGCGTGTATGTGTATGACTGTGTGTGTGTGTGTATAACTGCGTGTATGTGTATGGCTGTGTGTGTGTGTATGTATAACTGCACATATGTGTGTGACTGTGTGTGTGTGTATGTATAACTGCACGTATGTGTGTGGCTGTGTGTGTGTATGTATAACTGCACGTATGTGTATGACTGTGTGTGTGTGTGTGTGTATGTATAACTGCACGTACGTGTGTGACTGCGTGTGTGTGTATGTATAACTGCACATATGTGTATGACTGTGTGTGTGTGTGTGTATAACTGCACGTATGTGTATGACTGTGTGTGTGTGTGTATAACTGCACGTATGTGTATGACTGTGTGTGTGTGTGTATAACTGCACGCATGTGTATGTCTGTGTGTGTGTATGTATAACTGCATGTATGTGTGTGACTGTGTGTGTGTGTGTATGTATAACTGCAAGTATGTGTATGACTGTGTGTGTGTGTATGTATAACTACATGTATGTGTGTGACTGTGTGTGTGTATGTATAACTGCATGTATGTGTGTGACTGTGTGTGTGTGTGTATGTATAACTGCACGTATGTGTGTGACTGTGTGTGTGTATGTATAACTGCGTGTATGTGTATGACTGTGTGTGTGTGTGTGTGTGTGTGTAACTGCGTGTATATGTATGACTGTGTGTGTATAACTGCGTGTATGTGTATGACTCTGTGTGTGTGTGTGTGTATAACTGCACGTATGTGTATGAATCTGTGTGTGTGTGTGTATGTATAACTGCACGTATGTGTATGACTGTGTGTGTGTGTGTGTATAACTGCGTGTATGTGTATGACTGTGTG
Source organism: Carcharodon carcharias (assembly GCF_017639515.1). Classification (NCBI taxonomy): domain Eukaryota; kingdom Metazoa; phylum Chordata; class Chondrichthyes; order Lamniformes; family Lamnidae; genus Carcharodon; species Carcharodon carcharias. Next base: position 256,410,078 of record NC_054467.1, on the reverse strand, counting down.
TGTGTGTGTGTGTATAACTGCACGTATGCGTATGAATCTGTGTGTGTGTGTATGTATAACTGCGTGTATGTGTATGACTGTGTGTGTGTGTGTGTATAACTGCACGTATGTGTATGAATCTGTGTGTGTGTGTGTATGTATAACTGAACGTATGTGTATGACTGTGTGTGTGTGTGTGTGTGTATAACTGCGTGTATGTGTATGACTGTGTGTGTGTGTGTGTGTGTGTATAACTGCGTGTATGTGTATGACTGTGTGTGTGTGTGTGTGTATAACTGCGTGTATGTGTATGGCTGTGTGTGTGTGTATGTATAACTGCACATATGTGTGTGACTGTGTGTGTGTGTGTGTATGTATAACTGCACGTATGTGTGTGGCTGTGTGTGTGTATGTATAACTGCACGTATGTGTATGACTGTGTGTGTGTGTGTGTGTGTATGTATAACTGCACGTATGTGTGTGACTGCGTGTGTGTGTATGTATAACTGCACATATGTGTATGACTGTGTGTGTGTGTGTATAACTGCACGTATGTGTATGACTGTGTGTGTGTGTGTATAACTGCACGTATGTGTATGACTGTGTGTGTGTGTGTATAACTGCACGCATGTGTATGTCTGTGTGTGTGTATGTATAACTGCATGTATGTGTGTGACTGTGTGTGTGTGTGTATGTATAACTGCACGTACGTGTGTGACTGTGTGTGTATGTATAACTGCACGTATGTGTATGACTGTGTGTGTGTATGTATAACTGCATGTATGTGTATGACTGTGTGTGTGTATGTATAACTGCACGTATGTGTGTGACTGTGTGTGTGTGTGTGTATGTATAATTGCACATATGTGTATGACTGTGTGTGTGTATGTATAACTGCACGTATGTGTATGACTGTGTGTGTGTATGTATAACTGCACGTATGTGTGTGACTGTGTGTGTGTGTATGTATAACTGCACGTATGTGTGTGACTGTGTGTGTGTATGTATAACTGCACGTATGTGTATGACTGTGTGTGTATGTATAACTGCACGTATGTGTGTGACTGTGTGTGTATGTATAACTGCACATACGTGTGTGACTGTGTGTGTGTGTATGTATAACTGCACGTATGTGTATGACTGTGTGTGTGTGTATGTATAACTGCACGTATGTGTATGACTGTGTGTGTATGTATAACTGCACGTATGTGTATGACTGATTGTGTGTATGTATAACTGCACGTATGTGTGTGACTGTGTGTGTGTGTATGTATAACTGCACGTATGTGTGTGACTGTGTGTGTGTATGTATAACTGCACGTATGTGTGTGACTGTGTGTGTTTGTATGTATAACTGCGTGTATGTGTGTGACTGTGTGTGTGTATGTATAACTGCACGTATGTGTATGACTGTGTGTGTGTGTATGTATAACTGCACATATGTGTATGACTGAGTGTGTGTATGTATAACTGCACGTATGTGTGTGACTGTGTGTGTGTGTATGCATAACTGCACATATGTGTATGACTGTGTGTGTGTATGTATAACTACA
>NC_054467.1:255306046-255316046 GCF_017639515.1 Carcharodon carcharias | reverse complement strand
AAGACTTGCATTTATATAGTGCTTTTCCAAATCACTGGACATCTCAAAGCACTTTACAAACAATGAAGTATTTTTAGCAGTGCAATCACTGTTGTGATGCAGGAAATGCAGCAACTAATTTGAGCTCAGCAAACTCCCACAAACAGCCATGTTAAAGAAAGATGCTATATAAATGCCAGTTGTTTCAATGTTAGTATTCTTCCCAAAATCCAGTTGTGATTTCTCTGCATAGTAGCACAGGAACAGAAGGAGCAATTTTGCCCCTTAATCCTGTTCCATCAGGTTGCCCTTTTAGGACAGAGAGGAGGAGAAATTCTTTCTCTCAGAGGGTTGTGCGACTTTGGAACTCTCTGCCTCAGAAGGTGGTGGAGGCGGGGTCATTGAATATTTTTAAGGCAGAAGTAGATAGATAAGCAGATAATCTGTCTTTTTTAAAATTATGTTGATTGAGAGATAAATATTGTTCAGGGCACCAGAGATAGTTCCTCTGCTCTTCTTCAAAATAGTACTGTGGCATCCTTTATGGGACCTTGGGGAGGTGGTGAATAGTGGTAATGTCACTGGACTAGTAATTCAGAGGCCCAAGCTAACCCACTGGGGCATGGGCTATCTGTATATCTGTAAACCATCTGGTACACTAATGTCTGTTGTGGAAGAAAATCTGCCATCCTTACCATATCTGGCCCACATATGACTCTAGATTGTCACGGCGATGAAAGTTGGGACTGTAATTGCACCAGCTAACCAAACACATACTGAACTGTTTAAAAGTGACCTTTTTAAAGACAAGTAAAAACATTGACTAAAGATAGCTGCCACGAATCACCTGATGTCTGGGATTGTAAACTGACCTATTCTGGAAGGTTACTATATGGATTGCATAGCAGACATGCCCTGACATGTTGCTCATGGAATTTCACACTTGGGTGTGTGAAGGCCCACTCCAAAAAGGAACTGTTGAAAGTAATGGAAGCATTTTTATCAGACCATCTCTCTAGTGAGGACTGAAAGTCTACCAACATCATTGTTACCTGGAATGGAGTGGGGGAGTCATCAAAATGGATAACTACTGCTTCAGAAGCTAATGACTGGGACATTATAAGCCACAGAAGAAAAGTCAGGTTTAGATACCAGAGAAACAAGCCCTTTATGAAATCGTTGTGGAAGAAGGCAGTCGCATGACCCATGTAATCATTTTTGAAATCTCTTTTTACAGCAGAGTTCATCATCAGGTGTAGTCTGGAGAAACTGCTAATGGTGCAGTAACAAACCCTTCTCTCTCTCTCTCAAGTTAAGTAAAGCCCTGTCTCATAACAGTCTAAACATCCAGCACAGGGATAATGAATTTCCAGCAGAAAGAACCTCAGGAGAAACTCATTGATTTCTGGAAAAGATGGATTATGGATTAAAACAGGAAATTGTCTCCAGAAAGTGCAGTTACATGGACTTAATTCAACTCCTGGAATTTAAAGGAAATAGGAAAAATCTTTGCCACAGACTCATAAACTGTGAACTTCCATTTTCTTACCTTTTCAGCATTGACTTTTAATTTGTCAAGAATGTAACTAGCTCCAGTTTCATTTGTAAATTTTTGCATGCTTTTGTGTGTGTAAATGTGGGTTGTATAAGTTCGAGAAGTGTAGATTTATCATCTTAAAGTATTTTGCTATCTTGTAATGGATGGGTTTTTGACTCACTGAAAACTAACCCCTTTTGGTTAAAAAAAAATCAAGAAAGCGTACAGACTCGCTTATTTGCAATCAACATAGAAATAGTTAAACACAGACATTGAGAAAATTCCTGCATCTTTCTAAGTTCACAAATGAACCTTTTACAATCAGAGCTGGAGTGATAGAACAGGGGAGTCAATTTTAACCCCTCCTCACATGGTTGTAACAAGACTCACAGCAAAGTGGTTGCCTCTTAAACTGCCTTCTGAAATGGCCTAGCAGGCCACTCAGTTCAAGGGCAATTAGCAATGGGCAACAAATGCTGGCCTTGCCAGTGATGCTCACATCCCATGAAAGAATAAAGGAAAAAAAACCTCATCCAACAATGGTAAAGTGAGAGTGACTGCTCTTGACATCAAGGCAACAATTAACCAAGTGTGGCATCAAGGAGCTCTCGCAAAACTGAAGTCAATGGGAATCAGGGGGAAAGGTCTCTGCTGATTGGAGTCATACCTAGCACAATGGAAGATAGTTCTGGTTGTTGGAGGTCAATCATCTCAGTCCTAAGACATCACTGCAGGAGTTCCTTAGGGTAAGGCCCTAGTTATAACCATCTTCAGTTGCTTCATCAATGACCTGCTCTTCATCATAAGGTCAGAATGTACGCTGATTATTACACAGTGTTCAGTCCCATTCACAACTCCTCAGATACTGAAGCAGTCCGTGTCCATATACAACAAGACTTAAAAAGGTAAAAACAAAAAAAAAAACTAAAAACAAAAAAAAAACTGCGGATGCTGGAAATCCAAAACAAAAACAGAATTACCTGGAAAAACTCAGCAGGTCTGGCAGCATCGGCGGAGAAGAAAAGAGTTGACGTTTCGAGTCCTCACGACCCTTCGACAGAACTTGCGTTCGAGTCCAAGAAAGAATTGAAATATAAGCTGGTTTAAGGTGTGTGTGTGGGGGGGCGGAGAGATAGAGAGACAAAGAGGTGGAGGGGGGGCAGTGTGGTTGTAGGGACAAACAAGCAGTGATAGAAGCAGATCATCAAAAGATGTCAACGACAATAGTACAATAGAACACATATGTGTTAAAATTAAAGTTGGTGATATTATCTAAACGAATGTGCTAATTAAGAATGGATGGTAGGGCACTCAAGGTATAGCTCTAGTGGGGGTTTTTTTTATTATATCATGGAAATAGGTGGGAAAAGGAAAATCTTTATAATTTATTGGAAAAAAAAGGGAAGGGGGAAACAGAAAGGGGGTGGGGATGGGGAGGGAGCTTACGACCTAAAGTTGTTGAATTCAATATTCAGTCCGGAAGGCTGTAAAGTCCCTAGTCGGACTTAAAAGGCTTGTGCTAATAAATGGCACATAACATTGATGCCACGCAAATGCCAGGCAATGACAATCTCCAACAAAAGAGAATCTAACCATCTCCCCTTGACATTTAATGGCATTACTATCACTGAATCCCCAACTATTGATAACCTGGGGCCTATCATTGACCAGAAACTTAACTGGACCAGCCATATAAATACTGCGACTACAAGAGCAGGTCAAAGGCTGGGAACTCTCTGGGGAATAACTCACCTCCTGACTTCCAAAGGCCGGTCCGCCCATCTACAAGGCACAAGTCAGGAGTGTGTTGGAATACTCTCCTTTGGCTTGTTGTTGCAGCTCCAACGGCACTGAAGAAGCTTGACATCAACCAGGACAAAGCAACCTGCTTGATCAGCATCCAATCCACCACCAATGCACAGTGGCAGCAGTGTGCACCATCTACAAGATGCATTGCAACAACTTGCCAAGGTTCGACAGCACCTTCCAAACCCGCAATCTCCACCAACTAGAAGATCGGAGCAGAACGGGAACATTACCACCTTCAAGTTCACCTACAAGCCACACAGCACCCGAACTTGGAACCAGATCACTGATCCTTCACTAAATCAAAATCCTAGATCACCCTTCCTTTAAGCACTGTGTATCTACACAACATAGACTGCAGCTGTTCAAGAAGATGGCTCCCCACCACTTCCTCAAAGGCAATTAAGGATGGGCACTAAATGCTGACCTTGCTGGTGAAGATCACATCCTATGAAAGATTTGAGCAACTCAGTTACCATCAGCTGTGCCATAACACTATGGAGTGTGAAGGTGATTCTTGAAATGTTTGTTAATTGCTACTGGGAGTTCCCACCCACAGAAAAACATCAACCTAGGAGCAATGCTTCCAGATAGTGTCAGGGTGTCATGGTAATGACATCTGCTTTACATATAGCAGGTCCATCGCTCAATCCTCAGTAAAGCCAGTTACTGTAAAATGTAGTGTAGTGTTTGGTTTCTAACCTATTTTGACCTTGCTTGCAATTTTATACAGTGAATCCCAAAGTATGGGCCCTAGTGGATCGCAAGCAATATTCTTTTTAGGCTGCATCTCAGGATCAAGAATGACTTGCTTCCTCTCCGATTCAATGAGTTATGAAATGACTGATGAGTCTAATGCGCGATCTGCAGAGTTTGCCACATGCGGGGCAGATAGTGCTTGAAGGATTGGGTAGATGAGTTGTTTGGAGGTTTGAGCTACTGGTCCTCAAATATGCTTTTTCTCAGTCATCCAAAAGCTGAGCTAGCACATTGGAGGTGTTGATGAAATTCATCATCTATGTCTGCCTTTGTTGAGAGGAGGCTCCCTAGATATGGAAAATGGTCTTCATTTTCCAGGATCTCGCCATTGATCTTAATTGACGGGGGTGGTATTGTGCTGTGGGAGCTGGGAAGAGGACCTTCGTTTTCCGGATGTTTAGTGAAAAGCCCATTTTCTCATAAGTTTTGAAGAAAGAATCTACAATGACATGGAGCTCAGATTTTGAGTGAGCACACACACAAATGTCATCTGCATACTGAAACCACATGACTGAGGTTAGAGTTGCAGGAGGAAAAAACAATGGAAATGAGTGGCATTGGGCCAAACTGGCGTCCTGTTTTAAGGTATACAAGACCAGTTTGGACCAGCACCAGTCATTTCAATGTTTTACTAGTTTTTTCTTCTGTGATAGTTTTGATTTTCGATTGAAGGTGGCATAGGTCGAGCAGTTCCACAGCTACTCTATAGATTGTCTCCATGCCTGTGGGTAATTTGCTGGCGATAAGATGCAGTACCTGTATTGCAATGAGGAAGATTGGGAAGAGGATTGGTGCAAAGCTACAGACTTGTTTGACACCAGTTTTCACTGTAATAGAGTTTATGGTGGTTCCATTGGTGAGGATCACAGCTTGCATCTCATCGTAGAGTAGGTAGAGGATGGTGACAAATTTCTGAGGGCACCCAAATTTGAGGAGGATACTCTATAAAGCTTTCGCGATTGACAGAGTCAAACAATTTTTTGACTTTGGAAAAGATGATGTCCAGTGGCTGGTGTTGTTCCTTGCACTTTCCTTGAATATGTCGTACAGTGGAGATCATAGAAAACAGGAGCATGAGAGGTAATTCGGCCCTTCAAGCCTGCTCCACTATTCAATATGATCATGGCTGATCTTCTATCTCAACGCTGTACTCCCTTTCTCTCCCCATACCCCTTGGCTTGAGTGTCCAGAAACCTATCTATTTCCTTTTTAAATATATTCATGACTTGGCCTCCACAGCCTTCTGTGGTGGAGTATTCTGTAGATTAACCATCCTCTGATTGAAGATGTTTCTCCTCATCTCAGTCGTAAACGGTCTACTCTGTATCCTGAGAATGTGACCCCGTTGTTCTAGACCCCATGTCTGTGGTGCTTCCAGATGGGGGAAAAGCTTACTGCGACTTTGGAAGGAGTTCCTTAGCCACTGGGAGGAGACGGTTGAGGAGGATCCTTGCCATGATCTTCCCTGTGGCAGTTAGCTGGGAGACTCCACTGTTGTTACCACAATTGGACTTGTCTCTCTTCTTGAATATAGTCACAATAACAGTGTTCCTGAGGTCCCCTGGCATGCACTCTTCTTCCCAGATGACGGATATGAGATTGGGCAGCCATGCCGGAAGTGTTTATCTACCATGTTTCAGAATTTGGCAGTGATTACATCTGCTCCAGAGGCATTGTTGTTTTTGGACTGTCGAATAGCTTTTTCAATGTCCCTCCAGGTAGTGCCGAGACTGAGCTGGAAGGGGTATTGAGCAATGGAGTTGAGGACATTCGAGTCAAGGATAGAATCTCAGTTGAGAAATTCTTCAAAATGTTCTCTCCAGGAAGCACTGACTGTCTCCCTGTCCTTGATGCACTCCCCTCTGTACTTGGCTCTCAATGGGGTGGACCTTTGAGCACTGGGGCCATAGATCGTCTTGACAGCACTATAGGAACCAGGCATGCTCTTTCTACCCACCATTTGCTCTTAATATCATGAGTTTTATGCTGTACTTCTGCCTTCAGCCACTTATAGGACTGCTGCTTTTCTCTTGAGTCGTGGTCGAGCTTCCAGTAAATGAAAGCTCTGAGCTTATGCTCGATTAGGTCCTGTATCTCTTAGTAGTTTTCATCAAACCAGTCACAAATTTCCTGCTAGAGAGACCAAGGACCTCTTTCCAGGGTTTTGTTATGGTGGACTTTAGAGCTGACCAAGCACTATGGCCCCACAGTAGCTCCGAGCTGCTGGAGCTAACATATTCCTGGGCAATATTTCTCAGCACTCATCGGCTGCATCTCAATATTTGTGGGTAATCATATTTGAATATGCCGGTATTTTCACAGGGTTCATGAGATTGGGCTTCTGTAATATCTTAATAATTAATTTGTGTGGGTGTGTCAATATTTGCAGAGGTTTCTGTGAGTTGTTACAATGCATTTTTGTTTTGTGCCAGTATTTACAGTAGAATTCCATCTGTGTGTCAGTAATGTGCGGGTATTTTTAAAATTTATTTGTTCAAGGGATGTGGATGTCACAGGCCATTTACAATAAATTTCTTTCAGTGTGTCATCTATTTACAGATTGGATCTGGGAGTGTGTCAGTATTTACAATACATTTCTATGCGTTTGTCAGTATTTGCATGTGGATTGTTCAAAATGTGTCTGTGCTTTTTAATTTTTTCACGGAATTTGGGCGTTGTTGGCCAGTCGAGGATTTATTGCCCATCTCTAATTGAGGTGATGGTGAGCTGCCTTCTTGAACCGTTGCATTCTATGTGGACACCCACAGCGCTGTTAGGGTGGGAGTTCCAGGATTTGACTCAGCGACAGTGAAGGAACATCAATAAAGTACCAAGTTAGGATGGTGAATGGCTTGGAGAGGTGGTGGTGTTCCCATGCATCTGCTGCCCTTGTCCTTCTAGATGGTAGCAGTCGTGGGTTTGGAAGGTGCTGTCGAAGGAGCCTTGGTGAATTCCTGCAGCACATCTTGCAGATGGTACTCACACTGCTGCTACTGCGTGTCAGTGATGGAGAGAGTGGATATTGAAGGTGGTGAACGGGGTGTCAATCAGGTTTTTAACAGGACATTGATTGCCATCATTGGCCGGGATTTTCTGGCCCCATCATGGCTGGACCCAGCACAGGAGATGTGACAGCCCAGCCAAACGTCCATTGACTCTTGGTGGGACCAAACAATCCCAGCAGGGGGCAGGGCTGGAAAACCCCGGCCATTGTTTCAGTGTTTGAAAGTGTGCCCTGGAATTTTTTTACTCATTCATGGGATGTGGGCATCGCTGGCTGGGCCAGCATTTATTGCCCATCCCTAATTGCCCTTGAGAAGGTGGTGATGAGCTGCCTTCTTGAACTGCTGGAGTCCATGTGGTGTAGGTACACCCACTGTATTGTTAGGGAGGGAGTTCCAGGATTTTGACCCAGTGATAGTGAAGGAACACCAATGTAGTTCCAAGTCAATATCGTTCAAAGAGCATACTAAATACAAATTAGGAGCAGGAATAAGCTATGAAGATTGCAGGAGGGCATGCTGGGAGCAGCACCAGCATACCTAAAAATGAGGTGTCAACAGAACCATGTGCGTGCCAGACAGTAGAAGCAGCATGCAAAAGACAGAGCTAAGCGATTCCATAACCAACAGATCAGATCTAAGCTTTGCAGTTCTGCCACATTCAATCATGAATGATGGTAGGCAATTAACAACTCACTGGAGGAGGCGGCTTCACCAATTGCCCCATTCTCAATGATAAGGGAGACCAGCACATCTGTGCAAAAGACAAGGCTGAAGCATTTGCGGCCACCCGTGTGGATAATTCATCCTGGCCTCTTCATCACAGATATCAGTCTTCCGCCAATTCGATTCATTCCAGGTGATATCAAGAAACGGCTGAAGGCACTGGATACTGCAAAGGCTATGGGTCCTGACAACATTCCAGCAATAATACTGAAGACTTGTGTGCCAGAATTGGCTGCACCCCTGGCCAGTATGGCTACAATACTGTCATCCACCCGGCAATGTGGAAAATTGCTCAGGAAGGTGCTGCCCACAAAAATCAGGATAAATCCAACCCGGCCAATTACCACCCCATTAATCTACTGTCGATCATTGGCAAAATGATGGAAAGTGTCATCAACAATGCTATTAAGTGGCAGTTTGGGTTCCGCCAGGGCCACTCAGCTCCTGACTTCAATACAGTCTGGACAAACAAAAGAGCTGAACTCCAGAAGTGAGCTGAGAGTGACTGCCCTTGACATCAAGCCTGCATTTGACCATGTGTGGTATCAGGAGCCCTAGCAAAGCTGGAGTCAATGGGAATCAGGGCAGAAACTCCACTGGTTGAAGACATACCTAGCTCAAAGCAACATGGTTGTGGTTGTTGGAGATAAATCATCTCAGTTCCAGGACATCACTGCAGGAGTTCCTCAGGGTAGTGTCCTAGGCCCAACCATCTTCAGCTCTTTCATCAATGACCTTCCCTCCATCATAAGGTCAGAAGTGGGGATGTTCATTGATGATTGCACAATGTTCAGCACCAATTGCGACTCCTCAGATACTGAAGCAGTCCATGTTCATATGCAGCAAGACCTGGTCAATATTCAGGCTTGGGCTTGCCAGGTAAAGACCATCTCCAACAAGAGAGAATCTAACCATCGTCCCTTCACATTCAATGGCATTACCATTGTTGAATCCCCACTATCAACATCCTGGGGATTAACATTGACCAGAAACTGAACTGGACCAGCCATATAAATACTGCGGCCGCAAGAGCAGGTTAGAGGCTGGGAATTTTGCAGACAGTAACTCACCTCATGACTCCCCAAAGCCTGCAAGGTACAATTCAGGAGTGTGATGGAATATTCTCCACTTGCCTGGACGAGTGCAGCTCCCACAACACTCAAGAAGCTCAACATCATCCAGGACAAAGCAGCCTACTTGATTGGCACCTCATCCACCATTGTCAACATTCATTCCCTCCACCATCAGTGGCAGCAATGTGTACTATCTACAAAATGCACAGCAGAAACTCACCAAGGCCCCTTCGATAACACCTTACAAGCCCACAACCTGTACCACCAAGGCCAATGGCAGCAGGTGCAAATTCCCCTCCAAGTCACTCACCATTCTGACTTGGAACTTGTTGCTCCTTCACTGTTGCTGGGTCAAAATCCTGAAACTCTCTTCCTAACAGCACTGTGAGTATTCTTGCAAGATATGGACTGCAGCGGTTCAAAAGGCAACACACTACCACCTTCCCAAGGGCATTTGGGGATAGGCAATAAACTGCTGGCCTAGCCGGCGATGCCCACATCCCATGAACAAATCTAAAAAAGTCAAGGTGGTGTGTGGCATGGAGGAACGTGCAGGTGGTGGTGCTCCCACTCAAGGGCAGTCAGGTTCTGTCAGTCCTACTAACCTATGTTTAGCAGGATTTGAGTGTTTGTAGAGTGTTTGGGGGGGGAGTGTCAGAAGTTGTTGCAGACATTAGTCAGTGTGTAAGTATTTGCAGCTGATGACCAGGAGTGTGTTATGATCTGCAGGCAAGGTGAGGAATGAATGTGTGTTTAAAACAGGGGCCCACAAGAGAGTGAGGACTGACAGGTGATTCCCAGAAAGTATGTTCATTGTTAGAGGGCTTTCCTACCAAACAGAAAAGCATCAGCCACCAATGTGGTTTCAGTGTGTACTGTTGCATCTGCTGCACACACAGAACATACTGGATGGAACACACAGTTACTTCTGCTTCTCCTTCTTTAGTTGTGTTGGCATCACAGATTAATGTCAGTATTCCACCAACATTCATATGGGTAGCGCTAGCTAAAGCAGGCATGACCTGCTGCGATGCTAGCCCTGATAATGAAAGCATATAAATGGAAATAATCTACAGCTGGATCTTGAAGGTTTGAAGTGATGGAGCTATGACTATTTC